>NC_079216.1:6995040-7030625 GCF_029633865.1 Lampris incognitus | reverse complement strand
AATGCATTAATATCTCAGTTTAAAAAACTGTGGCGGTCATGTTGACCGCCCATGGTCGTTTTAGGTAGGAGTGAAACGACAAGGGAATGATGGGTAATTACGAAAGGCCGTACCTTGGTCCTGGGGTGTGGGTGGATGTCAGAAGGTTTGGGCAGCATGCAGGTGACCTGGCCAGACTCGGACATGGTGCCCTCGCTATGGAAGGAGCCGAAAACGCAGCGCAGGCGGTCGGACGCCCCCATGGACGGGAGAGAGGGAACGTTGATCTCCACCTGTGGGGGGGGAGACGACAGGAGCTGAGGGATCCGCAATGGCCGGACCGGGCCTGGTGTAAACACAAACCTGTTATCCGTCGAGTAACTGCGTTTTCGTTTATTTTCTCAGCTCGCTCTCTCTTTGCTACACAAACTGGGAGGATTGTGTTTTAGTTACGGGGAGACTGAACGGGAAAGAGAGGGAGCGTCGAGCGGACAGGTGGGAACAGAAGACGAGTGAGTCAGAGTAGGAAGTCAAGCCAAGTCAAGTCAATTTCATTTGTATAGCCCAACATCACAAACGACAGAGGATGGAGAGAGAAGAAGTAGTCAGGAAGCGGGGGATTGAAGAAGGTGGAGGTGTGGGGGAGTGGGAGGAAAAAAAAAAAAAAGAAAATTGAAAAAAAAAAAGGAATAGAGAAGCGAGCCTCTCCATCTTATGACTGTGAGCACAATCAGGGCTGCTCATAATAAAACCAGTTTGGAGTTTTGTGGATGGATCGATACCAGCGCGGGAAGAGAGCGAGCGCCCAGGCTCACTGACGCACAATGGAAACACTTTATGACTGTGTGTGTGTGAGAAGAATGAGAGGAGGGGAGCCGCTGAGCTGGCAAAGAGAGAGAGAGAGAGAGATACAGACAGCCAGAGAGGGGAAGAGAAAGAGACACATACGGAGAGCGAGAGAGAGAGAGGGGGACAGGGAGAGGGAAAGCGGGAGACAGAAAGAGGCAGAGAGAGAGTGGGAGAGATGGAAAGAGAGAGGAAGAGAGGTACAGACAGCCAGAGGGTGGGAGAGAAAGAGACAAATACGGAGAGTGAGAGAGAGAGAGAGAGAGAGAGAGAGAGAGAGAGAGAGAGAGAGAGAGAGAGAGAGACAGACAGACAGACAGGGAGAGGGAAAGTGGGAGACAGACAGAAAGAGGCAGAGAGAGGGTGGGAGAGATGGAAAGAGAGAGAAAGAGAGCTACAGACAGCCAGGGGGGAGAGAAAGAGACAAATAGAGAGAGAGAGAGAGAGAGAGAGAGAGAGAGAGAGAGAGAGAGAGAGAGAGAGAGAGAGAGAGAGAGAGAGAGAGAGAGAGAGAGAGAGAGAGGGAGTGAGAGAGAGTGAGAGAGAGCGAGAGAGAGAGAGAGAAAGAGATCTACAGACAGCCGGGGGGGAGAGAAAGAGACAAATAGAGAGAGAGAGTGAGAGAGAGAGAGAGAGAGAGAGAGAGAGAGAGAGAGAGAGAGAGAGAGAGAGAGAGAAAGTGGGAGACAGACAGAAAGAAGCAGAGAGAGAATGGGAGAGATGGAAAACGAGAGAGAGCAATAGAGACAGCCGGGGGGGGGGGGGAGACAAATATAGAGAGCGAGAGAGAGAGAGAGAGAGAGAGAGAGAGAGAGAGAGAGAGAGAGAGAGAGAGAGAGAGAGACAGACAAGAGCGAGAGAGGGAGAGGTAGCAAGTCAGAGGACGAGTAAGGTCCTGTACCTTCTGGCTCTTTCTACAGGACAGGTTGGGCGGGTGGAAGGAGACGATCCGGACACACTGCTCCCTGGGGCTCCACAGCCAGCCGTTCTTCTCCTCCGCCCGCCGGCACTCGGATCTCCTGGTGCACCTTCAGACGGGAGGACAAAACAGCTCGGGTCAGCCTCAGCACCTCGCTAACGCCTCCCAGGAAACGGCCCATCGCGACGGCGGCCTCTAATAACAACAGGTGCGACGCGCTCATTTAGGAATCAGCCACGCCCGAGCGACCGCACAACGTCTGTGTTGCACAACTCACAGCGGGGATGTGTGGTGCCAAACGTCAGCTGGGTTTTCTGTGTGTGTGTATATGGTTGTGTATTTATGTAAGCGGGGGGGGGGCATTGTAGACGCTGCCACACATCAGAGGAACCCCAAGTATGCTCCCCGAGAAGGGCCCATTCCCGTCCACAAACCGCCAGGCGTCCTTGAGCAGACTTGAACCCTTCCACCCATGCAGTCACTGCATTAATGAGTCACATGACACAAAACCCCATAATATTACAGCCTAGAATGTAAATATGGCTGCAGATACCCCCAGCAGGGTTCTCACGTTAGGACGGACGAATCTGCCCGGGCACCTGACCCGGGCTAATAGATGTCAAACCATTAAGAAGAAAGAAGACCGATTAAGCGGGCTCTCTTTCGGGACGGTGTGCGAGTATTAAGTCCACATCACTGAAAAAGGGCCTTAATTAAAGGCCGTTTCACATCGAGCGGGACAATTTCCAAGGGGCTCATTTATCACGAGCTTATTTTTCATTCTTTCTTGCAGCCAGACAACAAGCCGTCCACTTCTGAGGGGGGAGACTCGCTTCCCTGAGCCCATCTCTGCAAAATGTAGAATAAGCAGAAGCGGCGCCGGCGCTCCTGCCCTCCGGGGCAGATAAATACGGGATGATGAGTAAACGCACAGGCCACCTTCGCCACGTGAGCCCGACAAACAGTTTTAATCCCACTTGGCTCGGCGGACGGCAGGAGGCAAAACGTAAACACTCGAGAGGCGAGCGAGAGAGTCGGCATTAAAATAACCCCGCGAATACCCTGCTGCACCACGCAGATGATGCAGAGCGGTGTTTGTTCGTGACTGTGGCCGTTGTGCGTTTGTGTGTTTGTGTGTTCTTGTTCAGCTATATTTGTGAGGACAGATTTGAGCTTGTGACCATAACAGCGAGGACGTTTTTGCAAAGTGCGGACATCTTGGCCGGTCTTCACCTCTTCCAAAGGATGATTTTAAGGTTAGGACTTGGGTTCAGGGTTAAAGTGAAACAATCATGATTTTCAAGATGGTTTCCCTCTATATATATGTTTATACACACACATGCACACACACACACACACACACACACACACACACACACATATATATCTATATACATGTTGTAGGAATACAAGACCCCATCAGCAGCCGTAACACTGAACAGTCTTCACCTTGTCTTGGAAATGTGGCTGAAATTGTGCAGAAAAGTGTCCACCGGTTATATCATTAGCTGGCGACTTGCGAATATGAAAACTACAAGATATATATATATATATATATATATAACTTTGTTAAAAGAAACACTCAACGATAGGGAAAGTGCACAACAAATAAGGAGCAAAATAATCCAGTGAGTCAAGTAAATTTTCTATGAGACAGTACAAGCCTGTTTCTGCCATAAGCAATCATCAGCTGTCTAACTGGATTTTATATATATACACTACCGTTCAAAAGTTTGGGATCACATTGAAATGTCCATATTTTTGAAGGAAAAGCACTGTACTTTTCAATGAAGATAACTTTAAACTAGTCTTAACTTTAAAGAAATACACTCTATACATTGCTAATGTGGTAAATGACTATTCTAGCTGCAAATGTCTGGTTTTTGGTGCAATATCTACATAGGTGTATAGAGGCCCATTTCAAGCAACTATCACTCCAGTGTTCTAATGGTACAATGTGTTTGCTCATTGGCTCAGAAGGCTAATTGATGATTAGAAAACCCTTGTGCAATCATGTTCACACATCTGAAAACAGTTTAGCTCGTTACAGAAGCCACAAAACTGACCTTCCTTTGAGCAGATTGAGTTTCTGGAGCATCACATTTGTGGGGTCAATTAAACGCTCAAAATGGCCAGAAAAAGAGAACTTTCATCTGAAACTCGACAGTCTATTCTTGTTCTTAGAAATGAAGGCTATTCCATGCGAGAAATTGCTAAGAAATTGAAGATTTCCTACACCGGTGTGTACTACTCCCTTCAGAGGACAGCACAAACAGGCTCTAACCAGAGTAGAAAAAGAAGTGGGAGGCCGCGTTGCACAACTGAGCAAGAAGATAAGTACATTAGAGTCTCTAGTTTGAGAAACAGACGCCTCACAGGTCCCCAACTGGCATCTTCATTAAATAGTACCCGCAAAACACCAGTGTCAACATCTACAGTGAAGAGGCGGCTGCGGGATTCTGGGCTTCAGGGCAGAGTGGCAAAGAAAAAGCCATATCTGAGACTGACCAATAAAAGAAAAAGATTAAGATGGGCAAAAGAACACAGACATTGGACAGAGGAAGACTGGAAAAAAGTGTTGTGGACGGATGAATCCAAGTTTGAGGTGTTTGGATCACAAAGAAGAACGTTTGTGAGACGCAGAACAAATGAAAAGATGCTGGAAGAATGCCTGACGCCATCTGTTAAGCATGGTGGAGGTAATGTGATGGTCTGGGGTTGCTTTGGTGCTGGTAAGGTGGGAGATTTGTACAGGGTAAAAGGGATTCTGAATAAGGAAGGCTATCACTCCATTTTGCAACGCCATGCCATACCCAGTGGACAGCGCTTGATTGGAGCCAATTTCATCCTACAACAGGACAATGACCCTAAACACACCTCCAAATTGTGCAAGAACTATTTAGAGCAGAAGCAGGCAGCTGGTATTCTATCGGTAATGGAGTGGCCAGCGCAGTCACCAGATCTGAACCCCATTGAGCTGTTGTGGGAGCAGCTTGACCGTATGGTACGCAAGAAGTGCCCATCCAACCAATCCAACTTGTGGGAGCTGCTTCTGGAAGCGTGGGGTGCAATTTCTCCAGATTACCTCAACAAATTAACAGCTAGAATGCCAAAGGTCTGCAATGCTGTAATTGCTGCAAATGGAGGATTCTTTGACGAAAGCAAAGTTTGATGTAAAAAAAATCTTATTTCAAATACAAATCATTATTTCTAACCTTGTCAATGTCTTGACTCTATTTTCTATTCATTTCACAACATATGGTGGTGAATAAGTGTGACTTTTCATGGAAAACACAAAATTGTTTGGGTGATCCCAAACTTTTGAACGGTAGTGTATATATATATATATATATATGTACATACACACACACACACACACACACACACACACAAACACATCCATCCATCATTATCTGAACCGCTTATCCTGCTCTCAGGGTCACGGGGACGCTGGAGCCTATTTCAGCAGTCACTGAGCGGCAGGCGGGGAGACACCCTGGACAGGCCACCAGGCCATCACACAGGACCCCCCCCACACACACACCACACCACACCACACCACACCCACACACACATTCACACATTCACACCTAGGAACAATGTAGTACGGCCAATTCACCTGACCTACATGACTTTGGCAGGAAACCGGAGCCCTCGGAGGAAACCCACAGTTATGGGGAGGACATACAAATTCCACACAGAGGACGACCCGGGATGACCCCCAAGGTTGGACTACCCTGGGGCTCGAACCCAGGACTTTCTTGCTGTGAGGCAACTGCACTAACCACTGCGCCACCATGCCGCCATATATATATATATGTATGTTGTGTTCTTCGCTGTTTAGCTCTATTGACAGCTGATGACTGCATGTAGCACGAAACAGGCTTGTACTGTCTGATTAAAGAAATGACTTGAATCACTGGATTTTATATATGTATGTATGTATGTATGTATATATATATATATATATATATATATATATATATATATATATATATATATATATATACCTAGCACAAATAGTAAGGAAATATGTGTTTGGTAGAGTATTTCTTTGTTGTAACAATGCTTCTTGGCAATAAATCTTATACCGTTGGAAAGCCTGTTTACTTCCCTTTTAAATGGGGCCACATTTGTAAGGAACATGCATTTGTGGGATGAGCAGCAGAGCTGAGTATGTGGGTTGCGCCCATGAAAAATTTGCCAAATCTTCTCTGCCAATGCCAAACAGCTTATTTTGCTGTTGCTATTGACTCTTGTTTTGAGCTTCTGGTACCCCAGGTGCTGACAATCAGCTGCCTGATATAAGATTTATTGCCAAGAAGCATTGTTACAACAAAGACATAATCTACCAAACACACATTTCCTTACTTTTTGTGCTAAGTTTATATATATAATTATATATAATTATATATATATAGCGAGAGAGAGAGAGAGAATAAAGGCTAGGTGAATAAAGAATAGATATAGAATAAAGGTGAGTTTTTCATGGTTAAAGTTAAGGGCCAAGGTGTGAACATAGATAACGAACATAGATAAAGAACATAGATAACGAACATAGATAATGAACATAGATAATGAGGGTGCTCACAAGTAAAGCATAACAAGCATGTGTGCGTTTGCAAGTGTGTCATGTTTTACCTGCCCTCGAGGACACACCAGCCACAGTACGGGTCCCTCAGCGCCACACAGGAGGGGCAATCGGTCTTCATTTGGCACGTCTGCACAGGTACTTTGGTAATCTAGAACATTTGGAGGAGATAAATCATCAGATAGCAAAGCAGAGGAGAGATACTTCGCACGTCTTGCCTGTTGTCAAACGCAGAAACGCTGCTGCACGAAACAAGCCGCGACGACCAGCGCCTGCACCTCTCCCCTCAGGTGACTTGATGTTGTGGAGACAAGCTGTGATGGTAATCTGGCCAACGGACTCTTTCCTCGTTTCATTCACGGGTCATGAGAATGCAAACGTCTTCTGCCACCACCTTCATGCAGGGCGTCATTTACCAGCATGTCTAGGACGTAGCAGCTCAGCATCTCTGTGCTTATTTGAAGGGTCGCAGGAGGGGGAAAAAAGTCCCATGCTCCTTTCTTTTTCACGCCTTCAACACATTTCTTTCTTTTTTTTAGGGGGGGGGGGTTTCCCACCTTTTTTCTCCCCAATTGTACTTGGCCAATTAACCCACTCTTCCGAGCCGTTCCAGTCGCTGCTCCACCCACACAACGCCTCCTCCCATACGTACATGTGGAGTCGCCAGCCGCTTCGTTTCACCTGGCAGTGAGGAGTTTCGCCGGGGGGACGTAGCGTGTGGGAGGATCACGCTATTCCCCCCTAGTCCCCCCTCCCGAACAGGTGCCCTGACCGACCAGAGGAGGCGCTAGTGCAGCGACCGGGACACATACCCACATCTGGCTTCCCCCCCCAGACACGGCCAATTGTGGCTGCAGGGATGCCCGACCAAGCCAGAGGTAACACGGGGATTCAAACCTGCGATCCCAGTGTTGGTAGGCAACAGAATAGATCGCCATGCTACCCGGAGGCCCTCCAGCACATCTCTTATTCTAAATAGTAAATAGAATGTGCACTAGAGGCCATATCAGGTGACTAGACGGTGGCATTCAGGACATGTGTCACATTCCCAAGATGTCCCATGCAGACTGCTTAGGTGTTAACAGCTTATTCAGTCAAGTTTCATTGTTAACTGATTTAAATTAAACTAGGGATTTGACTAAAGAAATTCTTAAATAAAAAAACAGACTTAAAACGCTCAAGTAGAAATACTAAGAGTATCAAAAGAATCTAAAAATATTTGTGTATGTGAGATTTTCTAAAGGGAATTAGGTAATAACAGTGATCTTCTATATAAAGTGCAAAAAGGAAGAACAAAGTAGTACACGGAGAAAATTATGCAAATGATGGATAAATAACAGAGTGAAAATACAGTATAAAGAGCCTGGTGCACTGAGGCGCTGGTCTACTCGCTGCTTTTTCATGAAAGACAACATTTTTCAAGAATGCAAATAAAGTATATGAAAACAAAATTCACATCAACAGTCTTTCCCGGAGAAAACGCAGCATTACTCTTGTGGTTATGTCCGTTTTTCATATCCAAGCCACAGCAGATGGTAATACATGCAAGTATATTCAACAAACGCCTTAAAGATCCAGTATAAAGGTTCTGATTCAGTCCAATGAAAGGTTTTATTTTGTAATATTAATGTTGGGGGTGTCATTTTTTCCCATCTTCAGAAGTATCGTTTGATTTGTTAGAAATGTTTTAGCCCCCCCACCCCCCCCCACCACTCTGAATACAATTTCTAAGCAGGCTGAATTCACAGGGGTCTTCAATGATAGCTATCTAGTTTGCTAACTAGGATGAAGTTGCTAGGGAACAGTTCAAAAACAGACCAATAGTCAGACTGATGACGACAACTCATTGACTGTCCAATCGAATCAGAGTATTAAATGAGGTCATTTATTACCGGAAGCTGATTGGATTTCTGGAGCGGTAACCAGGAGAAGTTTCTCAAGGGGCTTTAGTCACAGTTTCACAATAAAAACATTTCTAATAGTTTGCGGAGTCCTGTTTACCTTCACTCACTCACGTTGTACATTAATTCAGAAGGAACCCTGTACAAAAAAAAAAGCTAATGCAACTTTTGTAACTTAAAGCACATTTTTCTAAAACGTACATTTGTCACGTTCGGTTTTTGTACAGCAGCCTCTCTAAATTAACATGCAGTGTGAGAGAGTGATGCTTCGCTGGACTCTGTTATAAAAAAAAATGTCCTGTTGTACAACATCCAGTAGATGTTGTACAATCGAGGCTTATATTTTGTGAGACTTTACATTAACAATGATGAGTTTGGAATAGATCATTTTCGTCGGACTGGATCCTCAATGTTCTTTAGCACTAGCAATCACAACGGGGTATTTTAGAGAGGAGGGATGTTCAGCAGACCTTCTTCTCTGTGGTAATGTACAGGTGGCTGTAGCTGAGGTCAAAGAAAAGGTTTTTGTTGACCCTGTCCCCTGTGGTGTCGCCTGGACTCTTGCCGTAAACGTTGAGCCTGGTGGTTAGATGGGCCTGGAGGACAGACAACAAAGACAGACCATTAAGGAACCGCCACTTTCTCTCAAGCGGCTTCACTTGTTCACTGTTGACCTCTGACCCCTCCATTAATTAACATCTCCAATTTACCGAGCCTCCTACTCTGAGGAGAGAAGAAAAAGAAATTAAGAAAAAAAAAAAAGAAGAGGAAAAAAGAAGTGAAGAGGAAAAGACAAGAGAGCAGAGAAAATACAAGACGAGGTTAAAACCTAGTGTATGCCTGGACTGCAACTACATTTAGAAAGCGGCAGTTCTTGCATGACTATGTTTAAAAAGCGGCTGTTTTGACATCGCTACCATGAACAGCGGGTGTACTGGACAGCAGCTTTCAAACCCAGCTTATTTATGCAGTTAAATAGTGTGAATTTATTTTTCATATGAAATAATTACCTGGCTACTATCCCCGCTGCCATGATCACTGGAAAGTCGAGCGTGACACCCCTGAGCTTCGGTTACCACCAACTCTCTGAAGATGCTAATAATGTTCTCTCTGACTGTGTGTGGCTATTAGTGCTGGTGTTTGTGAATTGGACTTTTCTTTTGCAACGAGGCATTTCAGCAGTATCCATGATCAGCAGTATATTATATTGCTGCTCATGGATAAGCCGAGGCAAGGCGGCCTCGCCTAGCCTTAATTGTGCTTTCAGTGTCGTCGTGTGGAGTGCGGGGAGGTGTGTCCAAGGTGTCTGGCTGGGAGAGCTAGCGCTGGATCGGCTGAGGGAGCTTGGTCTGCTGCATCTTGTGGGCGCAAAGACCACAGCCCTGACCAGCGCTGTGCCCGAAGTCATATCCCTGAGATATGACTGCACGAAGGTCGAAGTGGAGGACCAGGAAGCCACCAAGCAGATGTTTTCCACTGACAGCCCCCTGAAAAGTGCCATCGAGGATGCAATGCCCCTAGTAGTGTGCTATGAGGCCCCCCGGTGGTGGGCGGCGCATAGCATCATAACTCTTGCAGATTGCTTCACAAATCCAGTGGGCGAGCCTTTGTGATGACAGAGGAGCCCCCTGAGCCCGACCACCATGGCAGGCCAACTTAAGGTCAGATTTTCTGACCATCGCCAAGCGCTCCACATGACAACAAAGTGCCCTTACTGGACACAAGGTGTGGAGGCGCTCTTTCTCATTGTCAGCATGAGGTGGAAAGAACACTCTCAAGATGGATGGCCCCCGACCTGAATGAGGAGGTGATGACCTTTGGCTAGGAGGACAGGTTGGGGCGCAATTCCACACAGATAAGTTTCACACAGGCACACAGATCCCCCACCCTCTTGGTTAAAGTAAGAGCCAAGAGAATAGCCATCTTGATAGATAACAACTCCAAGTCTGCCAAGCCAAGCGGCTCAAACAGCAGGGCATCCAACCCGTCCAGAACCGTCTGCAGATCCCACTGAGGAACAAGACGTAGAGTGAAGCTCACGTTGTTTATCTTGGATTGGGTTCAGCCACGTGCACCAATGTTGCAGGTTCCTCATGTGTAGCAGCCCCAGGTGCACTACTGGGTTATCTGCTGACATCATCCCGGTGAGAGACATGACACTCCCTGCTGGCACCGAGACCAACAATAAAACGCCTCAAGTCAGCCGCAACAACGCTACCACATGCTCCTCTGACAGGTGCACCCTCATGGCGTTGGAGTCGAAAACCAGACCGAGGTAGGGCCTCTGCTTGCTCAGCTGAGGGGCACTCTTGGTGGGGTTGATAGCAAAGCCCAGCTCCATGAGGTGATGTATGGGCTCCCACTTCCTGCTGTGAGGAGAATCAGCCAGTCATCGATATAAGTTAGGATTCTCACCTGCTTTGCCCTGAGCGCCACTAGCGCCGTCTCCACACATTCGGAGAATAAGCGTGGAGTGAGGGAGTAACTGAACAGGAGATGGGTGTATTGATAGATCTGTCCTTCCACCGCGAAACGCAGGAACTCCCCCGTGACATGGCAGAATGGGGAGGTGGAAATATGCATCGGTCAAATCTATGGAAGTCATCCAGTCACCTGGCCAGATGCTGTCCAACAGCAGCCTGACCATCACCATATGGAACGGTCTCAGAGCAATGTTGTCTTTCAGGACGCGCAGGACCAAAGTCGGTCTCACACCCCCTGATTTTTAGGGAACCAGGAAATAACGGGAAAAGGAATCCTTCCGTGCCACCGACCGGGGAACAGTAGTTATGGCTCCCTTGTGGAGAAGTGCGGTTATTTCCTCCTCCTATGCGGTGTTTACTAGCGACGTCGTTGGTAGGCCGACCAATCGGGAAACTCCATCACTCACTCGGGCGCTCACTCACTCACTCACTCACTCACTCACTCACTCACTCACTCACTCACTCACTCACAGACACCCGCATGTGTAGGTCTGGCCCCGCTGTTGTGGTCCAACCAAAAAAAAGATAAGAGAAAAAAGACAAAAGAAGATAGAAAATAAGATAAAAAGGAAGAGATTAGAAAAAAAAGAAAAGAGGAAAAAATGCAAAGATAAAGAAAACGAAAGAGGAGTGAAGCGAGGAAAGAAAAGAAGAAAAAGAAGAAAAGAAGCGAATAGAAGAGCGGGAGGAAAGAGGAGAGAATTGCAGAGGAGAAAAGGAAAAGGACGAAAAAATAAAGGAGAAGAGAATTGAAGGGAGGAAAAAGGAGAAGAGAGTTGCAGCTGTACCTTGTAGACCTCTCCCTGGCTGCTGCCCAGGAAGGCGATGCTGTGGTCGTTCTCCACGGCCACGGCCACGGCAGTCAGGAGGCCCTTCTTCACCTCCATCGCTTCGGCCTGCAGGGCGAACTCTGGTTTGCTGGCCAGCGGCGAAGGCAGGAAGTCTGCCCCGCACTTAAAGTTCTCCAGCGTGTCCTTCTGCAAAGACCAGAGACAGAGGAGAAGGATGGTGCCCACGTTAGATCAACGCAGGGCTTTCACTGATGACTATTTCAGTGATCAACTGATTATTCTGATGGTTAATTCAATTAATCTGATTAGAAAAAAGTACTTTTACATGTTTTATTCAGCGTGTAAGATGTAGTGTAAGATTCACTCTGGCCTACAGTTTATACTCTGGTCAACACTGTTACCCACTGTAATGTCCTATCTCCCTCATTGTGAAATGCTTTTTTTAATTTTACATCTGTTCTCATGTTGCCCCTAGTTTGCTCCATCTTTTATTGTAAGGTGACCTTGAGGGTACAGAGAGACGCCAATCAAGTAAAATTACAGTGCTGCTGTGGTCAGCAAGTTCAGCTTGGCAACGCTTCCAGACCGCTGCATTTTCTTTTAGTTTTAGTTGAAAACGGTCCCAAACTTTGGACAATTTCTGATGGGTTTTTTTTTCTTTCTTTTTTTTGGCTTCCTGCCTCTTCTTTCTATTCATCTTTGCTTTCCTCCATTTTCTCAACTCAAAATAGTCCATTGCATCATCTGTGGGCTAAAGTAAGGATCGTCTGTGCTTTTGGCGGGCCTATACCCCGGCGTCCTACACAGTCAGACATGTTTAGACATCCAGAAAGAGATTAAATGAAGCCTCAATGCATAAAATCATAATCAAATTTTTTTTTCTGTAATCGCATTAATCGATTATGTCATGACAGCTCTAGATGAATACTGGTTGGTGGACACATTTAACTTAAGTGCCTTGTTACAGTACCATAAGCAGTAATACTCTAATCCGGAACGGTCCTAGTTGGAGAAAAATATATATTCTGCAAAAACTGAGAAGGATCTGGGAGGATGAAGCCGTCGCTGGTGTTTTTTCCCTTTAGGAAAGCCAACCGTCACTCATCTGTGCAGCCATATCTGCCATAGTATCCTTAAGAAAGACATGTCACCTCTATACCTGTTGACGTGCATGGAGGGACAAACCCTTTAAGGGGGTAATAACTCCTTTTTAAAAAAAATCATGCTGAGTGGTAACGCACACCAAGACCAAATTTCTCATAAGCATTTCCTTAAATCCATGATGCAAAAAAATAAAAAAATAAAATATATATATAAAGCGAAAGTGTATGTTTGTATGTTCGCTTAAAACTCCAGAAATACTCATTGTGGAGCAAAAAGAAAGGTATCTTTAGAATCAGCACTTTCCAAGGATTGCACAGTTCGAAAAATATTTCAAAAACCAAGTAAAAAAAAATTGATTTATTTGAGAAAGAGGCATTCCAACGATGCTTTGTGGAGACTTCCGGCAAATCCTTCCGGTGGCCAAGGGAGGCACTACACCTAACATTGTCAAAGCTGGCCTGAGGGCACACAACATGGTTTAACCTGAGGCGCTTGAGCACTGAGCGATTAGTACACACATTGGCAAAGAAGCTTGATGAATGGATTGAAAATTATGACATTTGATCATTTTCCTTAATAAGATTCGTTTATTCGACATTCGTATATCACATGTATCATATCATAAATTATCCTATATTTCATCATCGATTATATCGTAAAGATCAGATTGTGTTGGTTGTTTTGGTGAGAAAAATTTCCCCGGGCAACGCCGGGTACCTCTGCTAGTATATATATATATACATATATATACATATATATACATATATATATATATATATATATGTATATATATATACATGTATATATATATATATATATATAATGCACAGAAACCTTTCACACTGAGTCGTTCGTTCGCTTCTGAGGAGAAATAAAAAATGGTGCTATTAAAATAGCCTACATGCAATTCTTAGAAGGTGTCAAGAAATAGGGAGAATTTCATAAACTGATACAGGAGCCGTGGACCTACCACAATCGCTTCAACATTTACGTCAGGACGTTACTGGCCCAAGTTTGATGCATTAGCAATACTCAAACCACAAATTAAAAAAGAGGACCAATTTGCAATCCAGTGGCAGCATGTGGCAGTACTTCTGAGGCAGGGCCACACCTTGTTACATCAGAGGACAAGTGTCGCTGAACAATATGAGACTCGATCACTTCCAGCGTGCTGCACCTGTGGCGACCTGCAGCAGCAGTCTCCTTTGAATGTTTTACCTGTCGGTCTTAGTCTGGTTGTTTCAGCTCACCGTCTGGAGAGGAGGGATTTGTTCGTCCTGCTGTCTGTCACATTGTCATTCTACTATCACGGACGTCGTGAACTTTTTTCTTGTGATGTTGGTCTTTTTTACGGCTGTATTTGGCCTACAGCATGACCAGCCTCAGACTCTAATACAGCGGAGAATTTCTCATTCAGTGAAGTCATTCTGGAATCGTGGCTATGGGTCCGGGCGCCATTATACCGCCAATGATTCTGAAGGGAGGTCGTGCAATGTACCCCAGAACCAGGACCTTTTGGGTGAGGAAGAGGGGAGGGAAGGGAGGAGTATGACAGACACTGCGGACACAACAGCTGTGCCGTGTATCCCTGCCCTCGATTTTGCCCGCTAATGCGCTGTCATTAAGGAGTAAAATGGATGAATTGACAGCAACTGCAAGGTTTCTGCCGGCGTACAGAAACGCCTGCATCTTCGCGCTCGCTGAAACCTGGCTCAAAGGACAGGACTCCGACTCTGATCTTGAAATCAAAGGCTTTCGGGCAGCCCTTGAGACTCGAGCGGGACCTACATAAGAACAGGGTAGGTATGTGCTTATATGTAAACAACTGCTGGCGTTAGTGGTGAAACCGTGTAGTGTGTGAAACTTGTGTGCAGCCCCGACTTCGAGTTACTAACGGTTTCGCTACAACCTTTTTATCTGCCAAGAGATTTTCCACAATTATTTATTACATTAGTAATAAATAGTAAAAAAGAAAAAAAAGAAGTTGTTTATATCCACCCTAATGCAAATGGTAATTGCAACATCAGTCATCATTTCAATGATGCAGTGTTTGCAAAGCATATCCCCTGATGCACCGTACCTTATCATGGGGGATCTGAACCACTGTTCTAGTATGTAGGGCTGTGGCGATATACCGGTATTGACAATAACCTTGATAATTAAAGAAATGAAATATTGATATGTTGCTTGGTTGGGCGTCCCTACAGACACAATTGGCCGTGTCTGTGGGTGGGAAGCCGGCTGTGATGTGTCCTGGTCTCGCTGTACTAGCGCCTCCTCTGTTGGGTCGGGGCGCCTGTTCGGGGCAGGGAGGGGGGGGATTGCGTGACCCTCCCACGTGCTACGCCCCCCTGGCAGAACTCCTCACTGTCAGGTGAAAGGAAGCGGCTGGTGACTCCACATGTATGGGAGGAGGCATGTGGTAGTCTGCAGCCCTCCCCGGATCGGCAGAGGGGGTGGAGCAGCGGCCGGGACGGTTCAGAAGAGTGGGGTAATTAGCCAAGTACAGTTGGGGAGAAAAAGGGGGGAAACAAAAACCTTTGAAAATTGACTGATGGTGCAGTTGAGTTTATTTAAATTGGGTGTTTTATTTCCCTGCCTTGCATATAATTATAAATTCGTTTGTGCTGTAGAAAAATAACCAGGGGTCGGGTGTATTCTGAATGCCTGTATCATTTAGGGGGGGTTTGACATTGACTCAGACTGGTTTAAACTTGGTCAAACTGCTACACTAGCTAGCTACCACCATAGTTTGTGGCTGCCACTGCCACGCAAAATCATGTCATGAAAAATGGAAAGAGCAAAAAAAAAAATGATTTAAGGACCTGGTCGCTGGACATTAAATCACAGTATATCAGAGTGGTGAGCTGTCAGCCTGTGGTCTCACACACAAACTCTCTGTCCCTGCTCCCCACAAGTGGTTTTGTTTCAGTTGACATCGTATTGATGGCAGATGTTAGGCCTTGAGGATCTTTTGTTTTTCAGTTCACCTGGTTGCCTTTTCACTATCCATTAAGTGTAATTGTTCTTTTTGGACAGTTATGGTTACAGACTCTCTCTCCACCTCTCTCCACCTCTATCCATCCAGCCCTCCATTTTCCAAGCCGCTTATCCTAATCAGGGTCGCAGGGATGCTGGAGCCTATCCCAGCAGTCATTGGGCGGAAGGCGGGGAGACACCCTGGACAGGCTGCCAGTCCATCACAGGGCCCACACACATTCACACATAGGGACAATGTAGTACGGCCGATCCACCTGACCTACATGTCTTTGGACTGTGGGAGGAAACCGGAGCACCCGGAGGAAACCCACACAGACACGGGGAGAACATGCAAACGCCACACAGAGGAATTAATAACATATCAATATGAATTAATATCAATACTATATTAATTTAATAACACAATTGTTGATATTCATACTTGTTGATACAGTTGTTGATATTGTTGTTATTCACATCCTACGCTCGTATTTTGAGTGTAATTCATTAGCCAAAAAAGAGGCAAAACGCCTAATAAACAAAGTTAAAGAGGAATTTGACTGACAGAATTTTTTTTTTCAAAATTTCTATAGATATCGCGATAGTGTGATTATCGTGAATTCTTTTGGCCTCGATAATCCTGAAGAGAAAATCTAATATTGTGACAGCCCCAGTTCTCCGGCTAAACCCCTCAGTCACTTTTAACAGTACATTACCTGTCCTATGAGACATGACAAGGTGCTGGGCCATTTTTATGGGACCATCAGGGGAGCCTACAAATCGTATTGCAAAGCTCCTCTGGACAACTCGGACCATAATCCTGCTCATTTAATTCCGGTCTACCAGCCGACTCTAAAGAGGGAAAAACAGAGTGCGAGAACGTCATGCTGTGGTCTGAGGACTCTATTCAGGAACTACAGCACTGCTCTGAATGTACAAACTGGGGCATTTTTAAAGAATCCCGAGCAGATCTGGATGAACTTACTGACACAGTATCACGTTAGATTAAATTCTGTGAAAATATGGTCATCCTCAATAAAACGTGTGAAATCAACAATAAGCCTCAGGTTAACAGATCCCGTAGACAGTTATTAAATCAGAAGAAACTAAACTTTTATCAGGGGGCCAGTGCTAAAAAAAGAGGCCAAGAAGTATGTTAAGAAGGAGATAAAACTAGCTAAACCTGAGTATAAGAAAAAAAGTGGAAGGTGAATTGAGAAATGGTAACTCAGGTGCGGCCTGGAAATGCATTAAATCTATGGTTGGAATGCAGAATAAAAAGAGAAATGTGGAGGACTCTGATATGTCTGACACTGAACTGGCAGAGGAGTTAAATAAGTTTTATCTAAAGGCCCTGACGGCCATTGTCGGACCATCGGTGAGTGTCTGTGACCCTAGTTTTTGCGGGGTGTCCTGCACCATCGGCACTAGTCGGACCCCTGTCGGCAGCTTTTCGGCTGATTCACCGTGTTGAATCGGCGGAGCCCGTCGGTGAAAGATCACTCTGATTGGCTGTTCAGCTTAGCGAATCAGTGCAGAACGTACATGGTAGTTGGCCGTAGGCTGTAGTCTTTGCGGTGCGTTCAAGTGCTACTTTTTGGCCCAGATGGCAGGCGACGCAACAGTCGGCCTTCGTCGCTGCTAGTCGGTTTGGTGTATCTGGGTCCTAAGGTTTAATGCACAGGATTTAATCATGAACTCTCCGAGTTCTGAAATGGGGTAGTGGGATATATAGATTGAAAAAGCCACGGTGTATAAATCACTCATCCTTATCAGATAGAGCAAAAATCCTGGTCCTGACTGCGTATGGGGTAAACTCCTGAAAAGCTGTGCGAGACAACTCAGTGGAATTTCTACTGATATCTTTCAGTCCTCTTTGGAACAGCAGAAGGTACCCAGACTTTGGAGGGAATCTACTGTGGTTCCAGTGTCCAAAGTCACATCAGAGACATTAAATGACGATCGTCCCATGGCTTTTATTTCCCTTGCAATGAAAACTTTTGAACGAATTGTTATAAACAACATTTTCGACATTACACAGGACCGACTAGACCCCCTTCAGTTTGCATACAAGGCAAGGAGAGGGGTTGAAGATGATACTTCAATCCTGTTAAACCCTATTCTGTGGCATCTGGAAGGAAACAAAAACATGCAAGACTGCTCTTCACTGACTTCTCTTCAGCTTTTAATTGTATTCAGCCTCACATCCTCGCACACAGGCTGCTGTCAAATTATAATTTGGATTTTTGTTGGTTAACAGATTTTTTGACAGAGTTTGAGTTTTTGGTTTGTCTAGCACACTCATCTTCCACAGGGTCTCTCCAGGACTGCGTTCTTTCCTCGCTTGTCTTGTATACGATGACTGGCAGACTCATCATAAAGACAGGTATGTGTTTACATATGCAGATGACACTGTAATAGTCCGCCTTTTGCATGATGAGGGACAGAGTCATGGACCAGAGGCTGAAGGATCTATCAGTTGGCGTTTGTGTAAACAGTCTTCCTCACAACTGACTAAGACCAAAGAGATGTTCATCCACTTTTACAGGAGACCTACTTCTACTCTGGTTGAAATGAGTTACCCCCTTCAATGTGAAGCGCTTCGGGTGTCTAGAAAATATAATAATAATATATATATATATATATATATATATATATAAAATAATAAGAAAAATGATAACATAAATGTAATAACAATAATAATTATTATTATTATTACTTCTCCTGCCATCATTTCAGGGGAGCCTGGGACTGTTGTCCAGTAGTACAAATATTTGGGAACCATCCTGGATAATAAGCTTACTTTTGATGTCAACACTGATTTTATTCGTAAAAAGGCAAACCAGAGATTGCTGGTTTGGTAATCTCAGTGTGAAAAACACAAACGTGCTGGGGAAAATTGCGAATGTGTGCTGTAAAATGACGAGTGTAATTTTAAATGATCTTTGCCATCTATATGAAGTCAGAGCCACACAGAGAGCTCAGGCCATCTTATTGGACTCCCAGCAGCCTTTACACAGCGAGTTTGATTTGCTGCCCTCAATGCGGAGGTTTTAACACCCCAGAGGTGACACCGACAGATGAAATCTTTTAATCCAACAGTTACTGGCTTTTTAAATAAAATGGGAGCGTGACTGGATATCGCTTCATCTGATGGTTCTGGTGATAAGTGACAATGACAACAGTGATGTTGCCCCTAACTGACTGTGTACTTGTTTTCACTGTGTACTTATTCACCCTAGGTAAATATCAACGCTACATATTTACCATGTTAACATACCTGTTGGACCGGTCCGTTCACTACCTGTAGGACAGCAGCGGTTCCAAAGGACATTTTGCATCATTTTAGCATAACAGGCTACCCAACTCAGTACACGCTCTTTCACTCATGTAAATTTTCACATATTTCCAAATTATTCAGTTATCATGAACTACACCTTCGTCTCCAATTAGGCTAAGAATCTAATTAATCAGAACACCTGCCTCAAGTTATGTGTGAAACAAAAATAATGATAATGATGTAGATGGATAATCATAGGCAGTCAGATTATGTTGTACTTAATCATCATCATCATCATCATCATTACATTTACATAGCACTTTTCTAGACACCCAAAGCGCCCTGTGATGGCCTGGCGGCCTGTCCAAGGTCTCTCCCCGCCTGCCGCACAATAGCTGCTGGGATAGGCTCCAGCAGCCCTGCGACCCTGAGAACAGGATAAGCGGTTGGGATAATGGATGCATGGACTTGTTTTCATGTATGTATACATGCCTGTACTGTATGTATATTGTATGGAGACAATTCCACCCCCCCCATCTTTTTCTCCCCAACTGTATCCAGCCAATTACCCCACTCTTCTGAGCCGTCCCGGTCGCTGCCCCACCCCCTCTGCTGATCCGGGGAGGGCTGCAGACTACCACATGCCTCCTCCGATACTGGGGGAGTCGCCAGCCACTTCTTTTTACCTGACGGTGAGGAGTTTCACCAGGGGGACGTAGCATGTGGGTTCCCCCTCCCCTCCAAACAGGCCCCCAGACTGACCAGAGGAGGCGCTAGTGCAGGCACCAGAACACATACCCACATCCGGCTTCCCACCTGCAGACATGGCCAATTGTGTCTGTAGGGACGCCCGACCAAGCCGCAGATAACACGGGGATTCGAACCGGCGATCCCCATGTTGGTAGATAATGGAATAGACCGCTACACTACCCGGATGCCCTCCATTTTACTATGACTGACTGCTGTTGTATGCCAAAATGTCCTTTGGGGACATTAAAGCTTTATTCTATTTCATTTGACAGATTTGACGAAAAAAAAAAATTGAAACTGTTCCAAAAACGTGTTGGACAGACGACGTTTTCAGAGTTAGTGTGGACATTTGATTTACAAAACACGAGGCTGTATTTGTCAACAAGCAAAATATTTGGATGAAAAAAATCTGACTTAGTGTACAAAGGCCTATAGTCTAGTGGTTTTGTACTATACTTTGGATTTACACATGTATCCCCGCTAAACACGAGATCGAACCCCACCAGGATTGTTCCTCTACTCCCTCTTTACTTCCACACCAGCATGGCTCCCCTACTCCCTCTTTACTTCCACACCAGCATGGCTCCCCTACTCCCTCTTTACTTCCACACCAGCATGGCTCCCCTTCTCCCTCTTTACTTCCACACCAGCATAGCTCCCCTACTCCCTCTTTACTTCCACACCAGCATGGCTCCCCTACTCCCTCTTTACTTCCACACCAGCATGGCTCCCCTACTCCCTCTTTACTTCCACACCAGCATCGCTCCCCTACTCCCTCTTTACTTCCACACCAGCATCGCTCCCCTACTCCCTCTTTACTTCCACACCAGCATGGCTCCCCTACTCCCTCTTTACTTCCACACCAGCATGGCTCCCCTACTCCCTCTTTACTTCCATACCAGCATCGTTCCTCTACTCCCTCTTTACTTCCACAAGGGCATGGCTCCTCTACTCCCTCTTTACTTCCACACCAGCATCGCTCCCCCACTCCCTCTTTACTTACACACCAGCAGGAACCCTCAGGTCCAGCGGCAGTGGCCTTTTAACCACCCCTCGTGCTAGTGTAGAGCAGGGGAAGCTGCATCTTCTATTTACTCCCCAAGTAGACGGAACGCCCTGCCTGAGGACCTGAGAGAGGCCCCCACACTGGACACATTTAAAAGCAGGTTAAAAACCTTGCCTTTTAAAACAGCCAAACAGCCTATGGCTAAGTTCTGTGCGCCTGTGTATGTTTGGCTATTTTTACATATTCTACTGTGTTGTTACTTTTAATTAATCCGTTTTTATGGCACGTTTATTTATTTTACTAACTCAGTTTTAAATTTGTCTGTACTTTTACAAACTTGTCTGTACTTTTATTTATCTTATTTTACGCTTTTATAATACTTTTCCCCCCTTATCTTTTGCCTGTGAAGCACTTTGGATGACCTCTGCGATGATGAGGTGCCGCACAAATAAACCTGCCTTGCCTTTACCGCTCCACTGTCCTAATTCACTCACACCTGGGGACGGTTCAGTACGGCCGAGTCACCTGACCTGCATGTCTCTGGACAGTGGGAGGAAACCGGAGCCCCCGGAGGAAACCCACCCAGACACAGGGAGAACATACAAACTCTGCACAGAGGACGACCCGGGACGACCCCCAAGGTTGGACTACCCCGGGGCTCGAACCCAGGACCTTCTTGCTGTGAGGCGACCGCGCTAACCACTGTGCCACCCCATGTTTACAGACATCAACAAACCTTTCACGCCATCAGAGAGCAAGTCAGGTTTAGTTGTTTTTTCATGTTAGTCCTTGCACTGAGAGACCTGTCAATCAAACTGAGAGTGACAGCAGCTTCCAATCCTGACTTCTGTATTTTGGTAGTGGGACGACCCTCTCGTTTACATCTGAATTAAGGATCGCACACTTTACAATCTAACTGTGTGTTGGAAACACACCTGAATCCACAACGCAAACCAACTACTTGATAAGAACAGGCTCGATATGATGAACGCCGTTATCGGTCATGTGACCTGCACGGTTCACATATGCACTGGCGTGACCAGAGGTTAAACTCAAAATTGACACAACCTCCAAAACTTCCTCCTCTTCCTCCTTCTTTGGGAGAGTAATTCTTTAAACCCAGACACACAAGTCACACACAAAGGAGCACTTACGGCAATTTTAGACGTGCAGAATTCATCTGTCTTTGACGAATAAGGGATGTCCACGGCGGCCATCCCGCCTATCTTCCCCGAGTCGCTGTAGCAGGCGCTGATGATGTCCACCAGCCGCTCGTTGATGGCATTGAGCGGGTACATGCAGAGAGCCGAGTCGCTGCTGTTATCATCCGGGTTCGCCACCATGAACAGCACCTTGTTCCAGGGGTAAACCTTGCCGTAGAGGCCGGACTCCGTCATCGACCGAGACAGCTCCTTCCCCGGGGAAGCCACATATGCGGCCTGGACCTTGTTGTAGTGGTTCTTCGGGCCGCAGTTCAACTGCAGCTCCGTGTGCGAGTAGTAGTGCTGATCATCCTCGCAGAGGCGAGACACAAAGGTCAGGTTTTTGTTGTCCGTCCCGTCCAGCGTCCGTGAAAACAGGAAGTAGACGAAGCC
The DNA here is from genome assembly GCF_029633865.1 of Lampris incognitus. Classification (NCBI taxonomy): domain Eukaryota; kingdom Metazoa; phylum Chordata; class Actinopteri; order Lampriformes; family Lampridae; genus Lampris; species Lampris incognitus. The sequence continues at coordinate 7,008,401 of NC_079216.1, read as the reverse complement.
GTCCTCCTTGAACGCGTGGCGGAAGTCGTGCAGGTACTTGGGTACAAACGGCGTGGTCTGCACCGTCGACGCCTCGATGATGCTCTCAAACACCACCCAGTCCCGGTAGTCCTCAAGGATACGTGTGCTGATGAGTTTCGTGCTGTCCAGGCTGCCGTAGCCCTTCCCAACAAGGAACACGTTGAAGTCGTGCCGGTCCTTCAAGTAGGTGGACATGACGCCGACCACATTCACGTTGTCCTCTATGCTTGCCACGTAAGTTCGCTCCCCTTTGCTGTCGCTGTAGTACAGCTCCTGCTCCACATTGGTGAGGTTCAGAAGGGAACAGATGCCGCGGTACCGGCTGCCACAGACGATGAGCGAGCCGTTGGACGGATGGACCAGCAGGAGTTTGTTCAGGTTGGGCATGGGCTTGGTGTCCTGGCAGGTGGAGGCAGGAGGCGTGCAGGTCCGGGCATCGTTCTTGGGGCCCGTCTCTGCCCGGGCTTCCTGCCGAAGTGACGGACCCAGCTGAAAGATGTTGTTGACCGCCCCGAGGTAGATCCGACCGTTCCGGGGGTCCTGGACCACGTTGTTGATAGGCTTATCTGAGGCAAAGTCCAGGATTCGGACGTTGTGGCTTCCCTCTTGGCTTTGCAGGGCAGGCTGGCAGAAGGCAGCGAGGAGGAGGGGGAGAAGGTGGAAGGAGAGCCACCTTGCCATCTCTGGAGTTGAATAGAGACAGAGAGAAAGAGAGGAATTTTTAATGTTAGCGAAGCCAGTCGCACATTTAAATACAGAAGTGCCAGACAATATTACACATATTGATTTACATCACGATATCTGCTTAAATATGGAGAAATACAACAAGCTGAAAAACCAAAACTTATTTTCAAATAATACTCCCTCAAATATTTCAGACCTCATTCGTTGAGAGACGACAACAACATTGTATATCATGATATGGCAATACCCACATTTCACACTGACACGATACCACTGACAGATGATAAACACTAAGATTGACTTAAAATACAGTCATATATAATTGGAGATACACAGATTAAAAAAAAAGAGGACACAAGTGTGTGGACATACAGTACAAACACAACACACAACTTGTCCGTTTACAAGTCCAAATCCCCCCCCACCCACACACACACACACACTCTGATGGTCAGCTGGAGGTCAGTCATCAGTCACATGGTAATGGGGCGTCACAGGGCTGCGAGGGCATTCAAACATGAAGGACATGAAGACACAGAGAGACGAGCGATTGGGATAAATTGAACAGAACATTCTCAACACACAAAGCAGCAGCTTTCCATGCACGCTCCAGCCCCACACAAGGATGCACATCTTCATTTTAACTTAACTGATACTGAAGCTCACCTAGCGAAGTTTGGGGAGCAGGACCACACCTGAACCGCGCCAGTTCCCCCATTCCTCGAAATACCCACATAACCCTCTCCCCCTCTTCCGCTCTCATATTCTTCGGCAGAACCGAAATCACACAACATCGCCTCAAGCACAGCCAAACAACCGAGCCGCTGCTCCATCATACGAGCAACGTCACCCATCCACTCGCCTCATCTTGGGTATGGACTTCGTCTCACCATCCCCATCAGACGATGATCTATCTGGATGACATCAGGATGATCATGTCCAAATTCTCCACCAGCCACGCCAACAGACCATCCAAGAACTTCCCGCCGCCTCTGTGCCCCAGACCCTGCTTTCTACAATCCAAAACCCGACCAGGAAGTGAGTCCAGCAGGCACAGGCATGCTGGCACAAGTATGCTTCTGACTCAGACGGCCTGGTAACAGATTCCCAGGTACCAACAATGAACTGTACACTTTGAAGGAAATCAACGTTTGTTTGTTTTTTTGGATGAAACTTTTGGCAAGTTTGTCAAAGCAACTGACTATTTTCTGGACAACTACATTTCTAAAAACGGTCACAGCACTGCAAAAACTTATAGGGCATGTTTTATTGGGTTAAAAAAGTGTTATTGGGGCATCTGGGTGGCGTGGCGGTCTATTCCGTCGCCTACCGACACGGGGATCTCCGGTTCAAACCCCCGTGTTACCTCCGGCTTGGTTGGGCATCCCTACAGACACAATTGGCCATGTCTGCAGGTGGAAAGCTGGGTATGTGTCCTGGTCGCTGCACTAGCGCCTCCTCTGGTCGGTCGGGGCGCCTGTACGGGGGGGAGAACTGGAGGCGAATAGCGTGATTCTCCCACGCGCTACGTCCCCCTGGTGAAACTCCTCACTGTCAGGTGAAAAGAAGCGGCTGGCGACTCCACATGTATTGGAGGAGGCATGTGGTAGTCTGCAGCCCTCCCCGGATCGGCAGAGGGGGTGGAGCAGAGACCGCAAGGGCTCAGAAGAGTGGGGTAATTGGCCAAGTACAATTCGGAGAAAAGGGGGGAAAACTCCAAACCCCCCCCCCCCAAAAAAAGCTTTATCGTTTAAAAAAGCATGTCACCACCTTAAAAACAATCACCTCCTCACAAAAAGGGAAGAACACTGAAAGATAAAAAACATAGAATTGTAATAAATCACAGGGTGTTATTTTCTTTCTATCTGTCCTATTTTTCTGTTTTTCATCTTTCTTTTCCCTATGCAGACTAAGTTTTGGGAGGGAGAGACAGGCAGATGAGAACTTGGAGATGTATTTTTTTTTCTTCAGGACACATGGGCGGGGACTGGAAACCGCACTACAGATTTCACACTGGACAGAACGAGTGAAGAACCACATTTACAATCTTCCATCAATTTATTGTCCCAATTTGATTCAACTGATTTAATCTGATAGATTCAGATGCTCTAAATTCACCGCCGCAGCCATTCACTTCGACCCAGGCCGCCACGCTTGCATTTCAGACTTACCTCATTTCGCAGATGACACCATAATATTCTACTTAAAGTGAACAAAAACCAATCAATCCGGTCAGCCTACACCCGTCTTTTACTTCAAAGCCCAATCACCACCGAAAACCTTTCGAGACTCTCGCAAGCTACTTGCTATTCCGGAAATCTCAGAGCATCACATCGACAGACCTTCTGTTTCATCACTGAATCCGGAGAAGGGGCTACTCGATTCTTCTTCCACCATCACATAAAATAAGATGCACTTTATTAACCCCAATGAGGAAATTCATCCTCTTCATTTAACCCATCAGGTCACACACTGTAGCTAGGAGCAGTGGGTAGCCGCCGTGCAGCGCCCGGGGACCAACTCCGGTTCTTCTTGCCATGCCTCGGTCAGGGGCACAGACAGGAGTACGAACCCTAACATGCATGTCTTTTGATGGTGGGAGGAAACCGGAGCACCCGGAGGAAACCCACGCAGACACGGGGAGAACATGCAAACTCCACACAGAAAGGACCCAGGATGGCCTGGAGTTCGAACCCAGGACCTTCTTGCTGTGAGGCAACAGTGCTAACCACTGGACCACCATGCCGCCCAGATAAATGCATAGTTGCACAAGGTACGTGTTATACAGTGTGGTTTCATCACACGCTTGTAAGTTTCCTCCAAAAGATTTGTTTGTATGCCTATTCTAGCTGTGATTCAAATCTCAAATTTTCTATTTCAGTTTGGATAAATTATAATTTTCACTCCACTGAATCGTGAAGGACGCTGTGCTAGCGCTGCATACAGCATGCTAGCTGGTTCCAATAGAGGGCCCTCACGGGAAATACGAGATCTCCTCAGAAGAAGCTTTGCATCTGACGTGAAGCTAAAACGACCATTAAATCCTGACATAAAAAAAATATTAACAACGAAAACCTTCCAAGAGGTTGCTATAACATCGTAAACAAGACTGGGGGGGGGGGCAGAAATGGCAGATGCAGCCCTGTGGAAATACAATCGGATCAAAGCCCTCTCAACGTCTTTGCATTCCCACGAGAACGGCTGCCTCCTTCTGGATTCCTCCCGTTCATTACTCTGGACACTCCTTCTGGATCGGAGCAGCCACTTCAGGGCATCCCAGACCACCTCACACAACTCAGGGACCACTGGTCCCCCCAAACGTATCGTCACTACATCTGTTCAGATCTCAAAGATCCGCTCAGTCTTATCCTAAGTAACTGGAGGTTTTGGGGGTCCGTCGTCGCCCGCTTGCTATGGCGGATTCCCCAGGAAGCTTCCTCACAACGCAGTCAGCAAGCAGAAGATCTACGCACATCAATCATTTAAACATCTTATTGGTGGTGCGGTCCTCGCTAGTGACTCTGGGAAAAAAAATCCAGCTTCTGGGTGGGTGGGTGTGTGTGTTGGGGGGGGCGGGGGTGAAGAAAAAGATTAAGCCCAAGAACTAGATCTCCAACCAAAACACAATAAAGGTCTATCTTTAGAGCATGGCTTGGATCCAACTTTCCTTCTCACATCCCCACAACACACACACACACACACAATATCCCCCCCCCCAAAAAAAATCGCTCCAAGTCTTCTAACCTCAATAAGGAGGCTGCTTTGTTTAGAGAACTATGACTGCATCACATCTCCCACCAACCTCACAGGCACAGCAGGTGGGGATGGACGTCTCCTCGCCGGCTGCTGAAGACTACTCCAGCGGGGGTAAATGTGGACCTGCAGGTAGCTCTGATCCTGCTCGCTGCTGTGGCCCGCTCAGTGACTGTGCCTCTCAAAGAGTGTGTAGATGCAAACATATGTGTTTGTGCACGTTTGTGAGTGTCTCTTCGTGTACACTATATGCATGTGCGTATGAATGTGTGTGTGTGCATGTGGGCATATATATGTGTACACATGTACACTACCGTTCAAAAGTTTGGGATCACCCAAACAATTTCGTGTTTTCCATGAAAAGTCACACTTATTCACCACCATATGTTGTGAAATGAATAGAAAATAGAGTCAAGACATTGACAAGGTTAGAAATAATGATTTGTATTTGAAATAAGATTTTTTTTACATCAAACTTTGCTTTCGTCAAAGAATCCTCCATTTGCAGCAATTACAGCATTGCAGACCTTTGGCATTCTAGCTGTTAATTTGTTGAGGTAATCTGGAGAAATTGCACCCCACGCTTCCAGAAGCAGCTCCCACAAGTTGGATTGGTTGGATGGGCACTTCTTTGAGCAGATTGAGTTTCTGGAGCATCACATTTGTGGGGTCAATTAAACGCTCAAAATGGCCAGAAAAAGAGAACTTTCATCTGAAACTCGACAGTCTATTCTTGTTCTTAGAAATGAAGGCTATTCCATGCGAGAAATTGCTAAGAAATTGAAGATTTCCTACACCGGTGTGTACTACTCCCTTCAGAGGACAGCACAAACAGGCTCTAACAGGTACTATTTAATGAAGATGCCAGTTGGGGACCTGTGAGGCGTCTGTTTCTCAAACTAGAGACTCTAATGTACTTATCTTCTTGCTCAGTTGTGCAACGCGGCCTCCCACTTCTTTTTCTACTCTGGTTAGAGCCTGTTTGTGCTGTCCTCTGAAGGGAGTAGTACACACCGGTGTAGGAAATCTTCAATTTCTTAGCAATTTCTCGCATGGAATAGCCTTCATTTCTAAGAACAAGAATAGACTGTCGAGTTTCAGATGAAAGTTCTCTTTTTCTGGCCATTTTGAGCGTTTAATTGACCCCACAAATGTGATGCTCCAGAAACTCAATCTGCTCAAAGAAGTGCCCATCCAACCAATCCAACTTGTGGGAGCTGCTTCTGGAAGCGTGGGGTGCAATTTCTCCAGATTACCTCAACAAATTAACAGCTAGAATGCCAAAGGTCTGCAATGCTGTAATTGCTGCAAATGGAGGATTCTTTGACGAAAGCAAAGTTTGATGTAAAAAAAATCTTATTTCAAATACAAATCATTATTTCTAACCTTGTCAATGTCTTGACTCTATTTTCTATTCATTTCACAACATATGGTGGTGAATAAGTGTGACTTTTCATGGAAAACACAAAATTGTTTGGGTGATCCCAAACTTTTGAACGGTAGTGTATATGTGTGTTAGTGTGTGTGTGTGAGTGAGTGTACTGTACGAGAATCTATGTTTTTGCATGTGTGTATATGTGTTTGTGTCTATGTTTGTGTGTGTGTGCTTGTATGAGTGTCCATGTTTGTGTATATGTGAATATGTGCATGTGTGCACGTTTATATATCTACTTGTGTTTGTGTATGTTGTGTCTGTGTGCACAGGTGTGTGTGTGTTTTTTTCTCTCTCTACGCCGCACACCCCCTGCAGGGATGTCATATCCTTCCTGCTCACTTCTCCTCTCCAGTCCGGTTATAGCCACTCTTGTCAAACTAAAAAAACCCCTATTTAAGATTCCCCGGAAGTGGGGCGTTCGGGTAGCGTAGCGGTCTATTCCGTTGCCTACCAACATGGGGATCGCCGGTTCGAATCCCCGTGCTACCTCCGGCCCGGTCGGGCGTCCCTACGAATGCAATTGGCCGTGTCTGTGGGTGGGAAGCCGGCTGTGGGTATGTGCCCTGGTCGCTGCACTGTAGCGCCTCCTCTGGTAGGTTGGGGGCGCCTGTTCGTGCGTGGGGGGGGGGTAGATAGTGTGATCCTCCCACACGCTACGTCCCCCTGGTGAAACTCCTCACTGTCAGGTGAAAAGAAGTGGCTGGTGACTCCACATGTATGGGAGGAGGCATGTGGTAGTCTGCAGCCCTCCCCGGATCAGCAGAGGGGGTGGAGCAGCGACCGGGACGGCTTGGAAGAGTGGGGTAATTTTGGATGGGTACAACTGAGGAGAAAAAGGGGGAAAAAAGCCACACAAAAAAAAACAAAATAAAGATTCTCTGGAAGTGGCGAGGTGGTGCATTATACTACTACTGTGTGTGTGTGTGTGTGTGTGTGTCAAGAGGCATCCACTGATTACACATCTCGGTTCATTTCCGACAGCAAACATCTGTTTGCATGAAAGCGTCCACACCTCGTCCTTTTATTTGACTTTTCGGTTTGAGGCCTCTCTCCGCCGCCCCCACCCCCCCCAAACACATGTCACTGAGTGGATGTAGCTCAGCCCCACAACCTTAAATAATTCCATTACAGCTGGAGCAGGGCAGTAAAATCCCCCAGCTGGGTTTACTCAGCGGCCCAGGAGTGTGTGTGGTGGAGTCTGTACTGGCTGCATTAGGGACACGGGGCGGAGCGGTTATATCACGGTTGCCAAGTTTAAGTAAAAGCTCCGCTCTACATAACTCAGAGGTTAGTAAGCCTCTAATTTTCCTCTCTTAAACGAAAACATTTCGGTATTTCCCGAGGACGGCGAAACTGATTGTTAAAAAGGAAATGATGTCACGAAACTACGGCTCTGAGGGAGGAAGTCCACGCCGAACCGAACCGCTTATCCTGCTCTCAGGACCGCCGGGATGCTGGAGCCTATCCCAGCAGTCATTGGGCGGCAGGCGGGGAGACACCCTGGGCGGGCCGCCAGGCCATCACACAGGACCCACACACACACATTCACACCTAGGGGCAATCTAGTATGGCCGATCCACCTGACCTACATCTCTTTGGACTGTGGGAGGAAACCGGAGCACCCGGAGGAAACCCACGCAGACACGGGGAGAACATGCAAACTCCACACAGAGGGTGACCCGGGACGACCCACCAAGGTTGGACGACCCGGGGGCTTGAACCCAGAATCTTCTTGCTAACCACTGCGCCACTACGCACATTACAATCAACCCACATTTGCCGATGTCATACGGCAAGTTGTCAAAGACGCCGTGACCCGGGTGACGTAGGCACTCATCTCTTCCACTTAAAAGACACACGTACATACAGGGAGGACATGGGAGAGAGTCTGACACACCCATCCACTCCCTCTTTATCTGAGCTCGGTATCACAGATTTCCTGTTTCCAAAGAATCTCCGCAGGAGTGATGTAACTCTTTAAGCGATGCGGGCAAATAACTTCAAAAGGGAGTGTTAATAATGGTCCTGCTAATATCTCATGCAGGGACGTCAAACTGAATCAGGGTTGTAAATTTTATGTATGTTATTTATTCAGGCTGAGAGTGGATGGGAGGATGTGATAAGCTGCAGGAGAACTTCATTAGAACAACCATTCCGTCTGCTCCGTTGCCTACCAACACGGGGATCGCCCATTTGAATCCCCGTGTTACCTCCGGCTTGGTCGGCCGTCTCTACAGGCACAATTGGCCGTGTCTGCGGGTGGGAAGCCGGGTGTGGGTATGCGTCCTGGTCGCTGCACTAGCGCCTCCTCTGGTCGGTCGGGGAGGGGAGGGGGAACTGGGCGGCATAGCGTGATCCTCCCACGTGCTACGTCCCCCTGGCGAAATTCCTCACTGTCAGGTGAAAAGAAGCGGCTGGCGACTCCGCATGTATCGGAGGAGGCGCGTGGTAGTCTGCAGCCCTCCCTGGATCGGCGGGGGGGGCGTTCTTATTGGGAAATGCGGGCATTCTCCAATAAGAACGGCCCTGTGATGGCCTTGTGGTCTGTCCAGGGTGTCTCCCCGCCTGCCGCCCAGTGACTGCTGGGATAGGCTCCAGCATCCCCGCGACCCTGAGAGCAGGCTAAGTGGTCGGGATAATGGATGGATGGATGTTTTAAAAGCCTAGGTAGGGACAAGAGCTGGAAACTTATCAGTTTACTGGCTTCCCACCAGTTTACTGTCCCGGAAAATGAACTCTAACTATGTTAAATTGAACTTTGCCTATCAAATAAATGGACAGGAAAAAAAGAAAAAGAGCGAGTAGGCTAACAGACATCCTACACGCATGACTCAGAGTTTCTGTCTTCAAACCAGAAGCCATAGAGCGTCCCGGTGGATTTAAGAGTTGGAGACCAAACAAAACGTGAATCAAGACTAAGGTTAAGTTTCATCCCATTTGGTAAAAAGGGAAACAAATGCATTAGTTTTCATGATCGGGGCATGTGGTTAACGGCGTGTGTCATCGACCTCAGATGTGTTTCAACATCGCCTCCGCATCTGATGTAACCCAGCGGTTAAGTAGTTTGATTCAGCGTCAATAGACACACTGTCTCTTTAAGAGTCACGACTGTAGGCACAGCTTTTCGGCTATGGAAATAGGAATCTCATAGAAATGTATTAGTGGGAGAGTTCAAGGGTTCACTTCAAGGCACACAGATGTTTACCTTGAGACTGCGTTAAAGACGCCGTTTATATAGGATGAGCAGGAAATCCTTGTTTGCGGAGGGCAGCATTACGCTTTATAGTGTAGGGCCTGCTGGAAACTCATCAGAAGGTAGAGGAAGTGAACGAATCCAGAGGTGATCGGCTAATGGACGTGGAAATGGCGTCGGAGTCAGAGAGCGAAATTGGAATATAAAACGAGGACATGGGAGGGTTTGAAAATAAGAAAAGGAAGACAAATCAAATTGCTCAAGCAATTCTAGTCAGCCATTGAGAACGGGGGACTTCTATCTCATTGGGATGAAAGCATGACGTCAAAGTTTTTAGAGGAAATACTCGGAGATGTACAATCGATCAGGGTAACCAGAAGTGGGGTGGTTATCATTGACTATCTCAAAGCGTCAGAGAGATGGAACCCTTAAGATCAGGGTATTTAGAAGGTATCTGTGTGACCTGCTTCCCACTCAGATTAAAAACAAAGAAGAAGGGAGTGATAAACGGTGTGGGGCTGTCAGTAGAGGCTGAGTCATTCCGGCATGTTGCAGCTGTGTGTGAGACACAAGAAGAATGACCAGATTCCAAGAAGGGGAGAAAGGAGGACAGTGAGTCTGTGTTTGACCTTTGAGGGGTAATTGCTGGAAAGAGCATACCTTGATTATGTGAGTTACAGGGTGAGCTCCTATCAGATGTTTTTGTTGTCAAGAATATGGACATGTTGCTGCAGTATGTAATGGAGTCAGGAGATGCGGGAAGGACAACTGCAACGTTGGAAGATTGTAAGGCTGAGAAAGAGCAAGCAAAGCGCCTGCACTGCAAGGGAAATCATGATACGGGGTCAGAACAGCGTCCAAAAAGAACTAAAGGAAAAGAAACTGAACGAGATGAGGACAGAAATGGGACTGTCGTACACTGAAGCTGTTAAGAGAATGGCGAGAAATGAAGAGATGGTGGAGGTGCACAAAGAACCGGAGCAGAAAAGGAATGGAGCTGACCAGAATATTTGCACAGACAAGAAAAGATTTTTGGCATTCATTACCAGGGTCATAAATTGCGAGGCTTAAATAAACGGGAAGTCGGAAAGAATCGGGATGGTGCTGCACGCTGCCAGGAGATATTGGAATGCGTTCGCCGTGTCTGGAGAAGATCTACATGTTACACTGTAGGAAGGCTTTGCACCAACTCAGGCTGGGTCTGGCTTATAGAATGGGCAATGTCATGAATGGGATCACCTTGGGTGTACAATTTGAAAGGTAAGAACTTCACAGTACTAACTATAATTAGTACTGTGAAGTTCTTACATTTCAGTAGGTGGTGATAATGCAACATTTTGAATGCCAATCACCAATAAAAAACCAAGGAGAAGAAGAAGCAGAAGGGTCCACTTGGCTAAATGGTAGAGAGGAGAGAAGACCATGTGTTGCTAGCCTCTAGCCTCCTTTGCTGTCGAGTCACCGCTCTCTGTGATGTTTTCCTGCTGGGTGATGGATGGGACTGGAGCCGAGCGGAGACGGTGACTCTCCTTGGACACTGAAGATGAGTTGGCAACCATCCCCTACTTTAGCTCTTGGATCACTTGAGTATCAGAGAACGTAATCTGTTTTATAGAGCTCTATAATTCTTTTTTTTTTTTGAGGGGGGTGGGGGGTACCCAGTTTTTGTTCTGTTTCAACAGACTACTGGGAGTGCTTTTGTACAGATGGAGAAGTATGAAGTCGAGGATACAGACACTCCTTTCTGCGAGGTTTAATTGTTCATTGTTCGAAAACAGGATCACTTTTGATTAAGACTGGAAAATAAAGATGGTGAACAAGAACTTGAGTTTTGATATTTAAAGTATATATTGTTTGCTATTCATTTATGTTGTATAGATAAGTCCAAACGTATAAATCAAAGCAAAAGAGAATTTACTTTATTTTATTTTTTTGTATGAAAACAAGGCCAAAATTTGGTTGGAAAGCTTGACATTTATTTGAAGGAAGATTGATTCTTTGGACTTAGGCAGCATACTACTACCGCACCTAGAATAAATCTCCATTCACAGTATAATTTAAATCTGGTCTCATCTTGATTTATTCCTATTTAAAGAGGGGAAAACAGACACTTGGTTACAGTAACAGTGAAATATATCTCATTTTGTTCAGTGACATGAAAGATGTTCCAGGATTTGATAAATTGTTTTCTTACAAGTCTCGCCAGCAGACCAGCTAAGATCTGTCCGTTCCCATCTACCTGATGCCACTGTGAGATAACTGGGTGACTTTTTATCTGCTAACTTTATCTTGAAAAACTGACTCATTAATTTACTAAATGCTCCACAAATATTTAATCCAGAAAAGTCAAACAAATCTTCATGGGCGTCCGGGTGGCGTGGCGGTCTATTCTGTTGCCTACCAACACGGAGATCGCCGGTTCGAATCCCCATGTTACCTCCGGCTTGGTCGGGCATCCCTATAGACACAGTTGGCCGTGTCTGCGGGTGGGAAGCTGGATTTGGGTATGTGTCCTGGTCGCTGCACTCACGCCTCCTCTGGTCAGTCCGGGCGCCTGTTAGGGGGAGGGAGGGGGAACTGGGGGAATACTGTGATCCTCCCAAATGCTACATCCTCCTGGCGAAATGCCTCACTGTCAGGTGAAAAGAAGCGGCTGGCGACTCCACATGTATCAGAGGAGGCATGTGGTAGTCTGCAGCCCTCCGCGGATCGGCAGAGGGGGTGGAGCAATGACCGGGACGGCTTGGAAGAGTGGGGTAATTGGCCAGGTACAATTGGGGAGAAAAAGGGGTAACAATCCCCAAAAAATAAAAACAAATCTTCATCGGGGCCTGTTTACGAAGACTTTAGTTGAAATTTCAACTCTGCAGGATTTAATGTGTTCAATAAAGTGTGCGAGTCCTATTACTTGAGTCTACATTTCTTTTTCTGGACCTTAAGATATATTTCTGGTACGTGCACCTTTTGCACTCTATTAACTGTCACACATTTATAATTGCAGAAGTCAGAGCAGCTCCAGAGACTTAGCTAAACATGGCTGCCATATGCGCCTCCGTTGCTGCACCTTAAGTTTTTGGTTGTAGCATGCATTGCTGGTTGTGGCATGCATTGCTGGGCTATTGGCAGCTCCAGTCTTGGTTGAGCTGCATGCATCTAAGTCTAGCAGTTGCAGGGCTTGCTGTTCTTTCAGCAGTATTTGACTGGGTCCAGTAGGTCGGTCAGAATAATTATCCTTTACTGTAGATCTGTTCACAGTTGCGTTTCCGCAGAACCAAAATAAATAAATAAATACAATGTCCGAAAAGCAATTTCCCAAACGCTGTTTTTGCCCTTTAGTTTTCAAGCCTCTTGTTATTTTCAGCCCAGGGTGTGTTAGAGAACTGGACAAGAGTCGATTAAGCAACACAGATTGGGGGAAAAAGCGGAGGGTTCGGTCTCACTTCAACCTGGGGAAACTATTTGCAGGCCTCTCTTATGCACATGTCAGTTCCCGGACACAGTTAAGTGACACGTAAACCGGGGAGGGAAGTCGGTCGTACGGCTCGATTACCATCCGTGTTCTCATCTTCCTCACTTGTGAGGAACAACAGCGTTCAGACATGAGGTGCGACTGTCACGTTTAGGCTCTTTAATAAACATGGATATGATGGATGCAGGCTGCACGGCGGTGCGGTGGTTGGCGCGGTCGCCTCACAGCAACACAGCTCTGGGTTCGAGCCTCAGGGTAGTCCAACCTTGGGGGTCGTCCCGGGTCGTCCTCTGTGTGGAGTTTGCATGTCCTCCCTGTGTCTGGGTGGGCTTCCTGCGGGGGCTCCGGTTTTCTCCCACAGCCCAAAGACATGTAGGTCAGGTGAATCGGCCATGCTAAACTGTCCCTAGGTGTGTGGGCCCTGTGTGATGGCCTGGCGGCCTGTGCAGGGTGTCTCCCCGCCTGCTGCCCCAGTGACTGCTGGGATAGGCTCCAGCATCCCCGCGACCCTGAGAGCAGGATAAGCGGTTCAGGTAACGGATGGATGGATGATGGACGCACACGGCTCCCAATGTTTAAACCCACCGTCGGGGAAAAAAGAAGAAGAAGAAGAAGAGCAATATCCATATCCCCATCATTTCTCCTCCTCATACCGCGGACGCGGCCGCCGAGCTCAACAAAGGGCGGATTATAACAAATGTCAATGGTTTCCCTGACAGAAAATTAGTTGGCGCCCCCGACTCCCCATCACGCACGCTGTGACAAAGCAACTTCCGCCGACTTTTAGATGTTCGGCGCTCCGAACA
>NC_079216.1:6985040-6990040 GCF_029633865.1 Lampris incognitus | reverse complement strand
GCTCACACACACGCGCACAAACACACACACACGCACACACACGCACACGCGTGAACGGGTGGCTGGAGCTCTCTGGCGGGGCCGGGGGGGCTGCTTGCGGTGTGGACACAGCTGGCGGATGTGGGGGATCAGATTAAACTGCCCGGCCTGGCAGGGCAGGAGGCACCTTCAAGAGCCAGCGGCTTCCTCTGACACCGGCGATGTGTCAAGTCGCTCGCCAACACCGCGCAAACCTTTGTAGGAGCAGGTGCACATACGCACGTTGGCTAATCAGGTTGGCTCAGAGGCACAACGGCACCAAACTCGCAAACTGTCTCACCTGTATATGACTGTCTACTGACACCACCCTCGTCCTGTATATGACTGTCTACTGACACTACCCTCAACCTGTATATGACTGTCTACTGACACCACCCTCGTCCCGTATATGACTGTCTACTGACACTACCCTCATCCTGTATATGACTGTCTACTGACACTACCCTCAACCTGTATATGACTGTCTACTGACACTACCCTCAACTTGTATATGATTGTCTACTGACACCACCCTCATCCTGTATATGACTGTCTACTGACACCACCCTCATCTTGTATATGACTGTCTACTGACACCACCCTCATCCCGTATATGACTGTCTACTGACACCACCCTCGTCCCGTATATGACTGTCTACTGACACTACTCTCATCCTGTATATGACTGTCTACTGACACCACCCTCGTCCTGTATATGACTGTCTACTGACACCACCCTCATCCTGTATATGACTGTCTACTGACACTACCCTCATCCTGTATATGACTGTCTGCTGACACCACCCTCATCCTGTATATGACTGTCTACTGACACTACCCTCAACTTGTATATGATTGTCTACTGACACCACCCTCATCCTGAATATGACTGTCTACTGACACCACCCTCATCCTGTATATGACTGTCTACTGACACTACCCTCATCCTGTATATGATTGTCTACTGACACTACCCTCATCCTGTATATGACTGTCTACTGACACCAACCTCAGCCTGTATATGACTGTCTACTGACACCACTCTCATCCTGTATATGACTGTCTACTGACACCACCCTCAACCTGTATATGACTGTCTACTGACACTACCCTCATCCTGTATATGACTGTCTACTGACACCACCCTCATCCTGTATATGACTGTCTACTGACACCACCCTCATCCTGTATATGACTGTCTACTGACACTACCCTCAACCTGTATATGACTGTCTACTGACACCACCCTCGTCCTGTATATGACTGTCTACTGACACTACCCTCATCCTGTATATGATTGTCTACTGACACTACCCTCATCCTGTATATGACTGTCTACTGACACTACCCTCAACTTGTATATGACTGTCTACTGACACTACCCTCAACTTGTATATGATTGTCTACTGACACCACCCTCATCCTGAATATGACTGTCTACTGACACCACCCTCATCCTGTATATGACTGTCTACTGACACTACCCTCATCCTGTATATGATTGTCTACTGACACTACCCTCATCCTGTATATGACTGTCTACTGACACCAACCTCAGCCTGTATATGACTGTCTACTGACACTACCCTCAACTTGTATATGACTGTCTACTGACACTACCCTCAACTTGTATATGATTGTCTACTGACACCACTCTCATCCTGTATATGACTGTCTACTGACACCAACCTCAGCCTGTATATGACTGTCTACTGACACCACCCTCATCCTGTATATGACTGTCTAGTGACACCAACCTCATCCTGTATATGACTGTCTAGTGACACCAACCTCATCCTGTATATGACTGTCTAGTGACACCAACCTCATCCTGTATATGACTGTCTAGCGATGCTAACCACATCCTGTATATGACTGTCTAGTGACACCAACCTCAACCTGTATATGACTGTCTACTGACACCACCCTCATCCTATATATGACTGTCTACTGACACCACCCTCATCCTATATATGACTGTCTACTGACACCACCCTCATCCTGTATATGACTGTCTACTGACACTACCCTCATCCTGTATATGACTGTCTACTGACACCACCCTCATCCTGTATATGACTGTCTACCGACACCACCCTCATCCTGTATATGACTGTCTACCGACACCACCCTCAACCTGTATATGACTATCTACTGACACTACCCTCAACCTGCATAACTGTCTACTGACACTACCCTCATCCTGTATATGACTGTCTACTGACACTACCCTCATCCTGTATATGACTGTCTACTGACACTACCCTCATCCTGTATATGACTGTCTACTGACACCACCCTCATCCTGTATATGACTGTCTACTGACACCACTCTCATCCTGTATATGACTGTCTACTGACACCACCCTCATCCCGTATATGACTGTCTACTGACACTACCCTCATCCTGTATATGACTGTCTACTGACACCACCCTCATCCTGTATATGACTGTCTAGTGACACCACCCTCAACCTGTATATGACTATCTACTGACACTACCCTCAACCTACATAACTGTCTACTGACACCACCCTCATCCTGTATATGACTGTCTAGTGACACCACCCTCATCCTGTATTAGCTGTCTAGCGATGCTAACCACATCCTGTATATGACTGTCTAGTGCAGTGTTTCTCAACCCAGTCCTCAAGGAACCCCTATCCTGCAGATTTTCTTTGCAACCCTTAATAGGTACCTGTTTGTAGTAATTCAGCAGTGAATGTCAGAGTTTACAACCCTTGCATAATTAAGTGCTGTGAGATGATTGGTTGAGTAAGTACAAGCAGAGCTACCTATGCAGGGTTACAATGAAAATCTGCAGGATAGGGGGTCCTTGAGGACTGGGTTGAGAAACACTGGTCTAGTGACACTAACCTCATCCTGTACATGACTGTCTAGTGACACTAACCTAATCCAAACATCCTTATGCGGGGGTACTGTACTGAGCCACCATTGGGGAAATCCCTCATTTTGCACCATTTAAAAAGACATTGAAAGAACAGATACAGCTACAGAACGACAACCTTTGACCTGTATTGTGGTTGCTTGCTAGTCTAGGGTCTAGTTGAATCCATTACCAAATTCAGATAATAGAAGAAACCAGTGTGGTTCTTGGGTCTTGAATAAACCAATCGCTTTTCTGCTGGACGGGACTTCCACTGATGGCACGCCTCCAAAGTGGCATCCAATCATAATTTCTTTATCGTTGAACTCGTGAGTAACATGTTGGTTGATTTGGGAAGTGAGCAAATCAGCATCAGTTGGCATCCAGGTGGTGTAGTGGTCTATTCTGTTGCCTTGAATCCCCGTGTTACCTCTGGCTTGCTCGGGCATCCCTACAGTCAACAATTGTCCGTGTCTGCGGGTGGGAAGCCGGATGTAAGTATGTGTCCTGGTCGCTGCACTAGCGCCTCCTCTGGTCGGTTGGGGCGCCTGTTCGGGGGAGAGAGGGAAACTGGGGGGAATAGCATGATCCTCCCAAACGCTACGCCCTCCTGGCGAAACTCCTCACCGTCAGGTGAAAAGAAGCGGCTGGTGACTCCACATGTATCGGAGGAGGCATGTGGTAGTCTGCAGCCCTCCCTGGATCAGCAGAGGGGGTGGAGCAGTGGCTGGGACGGCTCAGAAGAGTAGGGTAATTCTGGACACAATTGGAGCGAAAAAGAGGGGGGGGGGACATGTGTTGAAGAGAGCTCAATCATTCTCATCACGGTTACTCCTGCTGAAATGCAACCATTCACAGTGGGGAATTGAAACGTGTCAGGGCCCGGAGGGGAAAAGGCTGGATTGCCAACCGTGCAAAGAGGCCAACAGCCCCGGGACCTGCACACCGGGGGGGGGGGGGGGCATGGGTCAATTGCTTTGTTGTAATGTGATTAACTGCAAATTTATTTGTGAATATGCCCCCATTTAAGCACATAATGCACCCCATTTATTTCAACTGGCTGCCACTCCTGACGGTTGCATGTGTCTGTGCTGCAATGTACACTGTTTTTGCACCTGAATGTACAAATCAATGAATGATTGTGTGTCAAATTTAATAAGTCATACTCACATAACAATACACGGTTAGTGCTGCCTGGAATGGTCAGATCATGGAGAATGCTGGGGTTGTTATTCTGCTATATTTCATAGTATATTTGTTGACAGGTTCCCTTCAGATGCGGAGACCCATTTATTCCAACTTTTACTGAATTACCTTTGCGAAAATCCTGTTTGCGGATGTTTGCGGATGACATTGTGATCTGTAGCGAGAGTAGGGTGGCAGGATGAGGAGAGCCTGAGAGGTGGAGGTATGAGGAGTGAAAGTCAGTAGGAGCAAGATGGAATACCTATGGGTGAATGAGAGGGAGGACAGTGGAATGGTGAGGATGCAAGGAGTAGAGGTGATGAAGGCGTATGAGTGTATATACTCGGGGTCAACTGTCCAAAGTAATGGGGAGTGCAGAAGAGAGGTGAAGAAGAGAGTGCAGGCAGGGTGGAGCGGGTGGAGAAGAGCATCAGGAGTGATTTGCGACAGAAGGGTACGAGCAAGAATAAAGGAAGGTTTACAAGACGGTTGTGAGACCAGCTATGTTGTATGTTGTATGGTTTCGAGACAGTGGCACTGACGAAAAGACAGGAGGAGGAGCTGGAGGTGGCGGAGTTTGAAGATGCTAAGATTCTCATTGGGAGTGATGAAGAAGGACAGGATTAGGAACGAGTATATTAGAGGGGCCGCTCAGGTTGGACAGTTTGGAGACAAAGCAAGAGAGACAAGAGTGAGATGGTTTGGACATGTGTGGAGGAGAGATGCTGGGTTATATTGGGAGAAGGATGCTGAATATGGAGCTGCCAGGTAAGAGGAGAAGAGGAAGGCAAAGAGGAGGTGTATGGATGTGGTGAGGGAGGACATGCAGGTGGCTGGTGTGACAGAGGAAGATGCAGAGGGCAGGAAGAGATGGAACGGATGATCCGCTGTGGCGACCCCTAACAGGAGC